>NC_000067.6:183057267-183063158 GCF_000001635.26 Mus musculus | reverse complement strand
AGGAGGAGGAGGGGTAGGGGGGAGGAGGGGGAGGAGGGAAGTGTATGAGTGTGAGAAAAGCATTGTCCGACAGACAGATCTAGCCTTTAAGTGCAGGCTGTGAGGAGGAGAGTTGGTGGCATCTTCTAGACGCTGGTGTAGGCTAAGGCCATGAGGCTGCCCACAGCTGGTAGCCATGCCTGACATCACAGAGGGGACTCCTGTGTCTTCTGTGTCTCCTGTGTCTTCTGAGGTTCTTTACATTGCTGTTTACCCTCCCTTTGTCTGTTCCATGAATTTCCACAACTGGACAATATGGAGTCTTCTACCCCACGGAGGAGAGGATTCTGGGAATGGTGACAGGGTAATTGACTTAAGATACACTGTCTGAGGACAATATGGCACTGTCACAAATTAACCTAACAGATACAGTACCTTTTCATGGAGTGATTGCGGTCTGGTGTGGGTGGGTTGGGAGACGTCAGCAAGAACCCGCTTATGCCTGCAGAAGAGCCTGTCTCTTGCTGTGACCCTAAATCTGGAGGGTAATTGATGAATTCCAGGCATAGTCAGCTACCAGCAATCCACAAAGATCCCCTTGGTGTGTGATTCTCCTTAGATAGATTCCAAGAAATGTCTAGACCCTCCACTTCTTGCTTGGACAGTTTCCTGTGCATTCAGGAGAGGCTCTCTGCTCTCTGTGGCTCTCCAGTTCTCCCATGCTCTGAGACAGGGGTGTGGCCGACTCTGCACGTTATGCATACATATCCACACCCTTTGGCATCATTCTCAGGACCTGGAGGAGGTTAGTTTATATCCGAGTATTTACCACTGGTTTTTTTGTTGTGGTTTGCTTGTTTTTGACACTTATTCCATCCAGGTGCTTCCCTTGGGGTGAAGAGAAGAGGGCCAGGAAGGGGGAACAGCAGGATCGATACCCCAAAATCTCAACTGTGGTCTCAGAGCACATTCAAATGCTCTGACCTTTTAAAAATGAGACTTGAGAAGGTAACAATCAGCCGAGTTGAATCTACACCAGGAGTCTCCCCTATCCCAGATTCCAGTCTCTGTGTCTGTGTGTGTGTGTGTGTGTGTGTGTGTGTGTGTGTGTGTGTGTCCCCAGCTATCACTTATTCCTCCGCTCATTTATCACGCAGCCTTCCAATCCAGTAGGGCAGAGGCATCGTGGGATAGAAAGTCTAAGAACCCCCCAGACAACTGCGTGCGTTCAGAGGGGAACTGCTCTCAGGAAAAGGACTCTGAAGGAAGTCAGCCGTGTAAGGGAAGACAATGTGGCTTGTGAAGAAACAGAAGGGGACGATGGAAGTGTAGGTGTGGAAGGCAAGAGGGAGCAGGAGGAGAAGAGAAGGGGAGGAGGAAGGGGACGAGTGGGATAAAGAGAGAGAGGAAGAGCAAGAGGGAGAAGAGTGAGCTGGAGGAGCAGAGAGGGACACAAGAGTCCTGGACACCAACCAAGGAAGCGTAGGCCATTGGCGGCAGTGACACGTTGACACCACAGATTTACATCTGCTCTGGCCACCCACAAACACACCTTGAATAATCTACTTTGATCAGCATAATGGTGGTACTTAATTCTAGGTGATCCTGCCTGACCTTGGGCACAAGGGAAGAACACAGAGAGGCTGGCTTGTCCCCTGTCTGAAGTTCAAAGTGCCCAGTTTTCCATCCTTGACAACTACACCCTCAGAATTATCGCAAGAGGCAGGGTTGAGTTTAGGATATGAGACTGGTGTTCCTGGTCAGAGTCTGAGGCTCCGGAGAGCTGGCTACAGCCTACCCCATTCCACTGGCTGGATTCCATCTCATATTACTGGGGACTTGGGTGCACACATGGGACCTTATGTCCTTATGCCCTAGCTGGTCCCATCTTACGCAAATCCTGTGTTCTAGCCTTGCCTTGAAAGAGCCTGGGAGCACCTATAGTTATCGAAGAGGCAGATTTAGGACTTTTTGATGGGAACTGGGTGGGGGTTATCTGTTTCCACCAGATGTAGTCTAACTCTATGAGACCGGCCTGGGCTCTCCTCAGGGGCATTCCCTTGATCCTGTGGACACCTTGGCTCCATGGGAAGCATAGCAGTCAGAAGAAGGCTAAAAATGTAGCAGTCCCCATTTTGTGAGGAAAAGGTTTCTAGGTCTCTTAGCATATCATCACTATTGAGCCCATAACTTTCAGTTATGGAGTTTCCTGTGGAGTTTCTCCAATGTGGATCAAGATGGAGTCCCTAGGCAGGGGACCATGGCACTCATCAGAGTCCTTGGCTTCAACTTCTGCATCAAATCTCTGGGCTTAAGTCTGCTTCTCTAATCTGTCAGCTCTGGGAAGCAGCATGGTTGCCCATGCCAGGTGCTCTTGACAGGGAGTGTCCCCACACAGCCTCTGGAGGGTACTAACTTCTTCTTCATGTTTCACTTTTAAATGTGTTAACACACAGCCCCATGTCTGTCCTTTTCCTTCCGTGGTCCTGGCAGCTCTGTCTTTGGAGACCTGGGGGAAGACCAGCGCCCAGCAAGGACAGCAAATCAGAGCTTATCCTCTTCCTTGGCCAGTGACCCCTGGAAGGGTCCTGTCATCAGGCTGAAGGTGGAGAGAGGAAGAGGTGGAGGAAGGGAGGAGGAGAGAAAAGAGAGGATGAGAGGAGAGAAGAACGAAGGATGGAAGGTATAAAGAGGTAGAAAGGAGAAGGAAGAGGAGAGGAGAAGGGGAAGAGAGGGGGAAGGGAGAGAGATGGGAGGAGGAGAGGTGGAAGGAGAGGGATGTGGAGAGGAGAGGGTGAGAGAAAGTGGGGAGAGAACGCCAGTCTGAGGGAGGCCTCCATTAAGCCATGGAAATTGTGAGATTTATTTCAAGTCTTAAAATTGAAATATTTTTCCTGGGTTCCCTCCTTGGGAACACACTTATGTGTAGGATTAATTTATGACTAAATCTCAAACCAAAACAGTTCGTAAGGCCCAACACCCAATAAAGTTTCCATTTAGTTTCTGCTCACATTTCCTCCCCACCTGGCAGGTCAAGGTCTCTGGCTCCTTGTGTGTTTTCCAATCGCCCAGAAGGCCTGCCTCTCTCTGAGTCTCCCCTGCCTTGGGCGTCTGTCCTGTCTGCCACCGAGGCCCCGACAAATGGTCATAGCCATGCGCTCAGCGCCAGGTTCTGTCCCCTTCATAGCATGTTGTGCCTTGTTATTGACTTATGCAGTAGCTATGCTTGGTAGGTGTGGACTTTGACTTGGAGGCTGTGAGGTCCTCAGGAAACCATGGGCAGCAATGCTGTGTGTCACCCCTGTAGAGCAGAGAGCCCAGGAGAGCACCTCCACAGAGATGGTCTCCACGGTAACCATCCATAGCTCTTAGATACTCTAACCACTGATGTCAGAACAAGACCTGAGAAATCACTGTGTTTTACAGAGATGGAAGCCAAAAGAGAGATGAGTTTCCCAAGATACTTCTGGAGGACTGATGTTTATATGGCAGATGCTCCACACTGGCCAGGGCCAGAGAGCAGGCAATAGGGGCAGATGCAGGCTTGAGTGGGCACCCGACCCAGCATCCAGGAAGAGCAGACACCCGTGGGAAATGCTGTGAAGACGGACAGGTGGGTGTGGGGAGCAAAGCCTCCAAGCCAAGGCTGGGGGGAGGCAGGGCTTTGGTGTCCCCACCCACCTTGAGTTGCTGAGCATCTCTCTTGCTTCCTAGTCTAGAGCAGGAATAGGGACAGAGCTGAGAAGTGACCCTCTGGTCTCTGACCCCAGAGAGGTCACATTTCCTTATGTGATCCCAATTCTTACACTCCCAACTGCCCATATTGTCAGTTCTGGGGATAGCTGTCAATAACCCCCCACATTCCAGATGTTGCTCTCAACAGCTTTCCCGATCTCTTCTTGCTCAGACAGAGCCCGCTCTCTCCACAGGACGTATATCTTACTACATCCCTCCCGTGGCAACCATCTCCCGAGGGGCCTTGTAGGCAAAGGGATTTCTTGAGGTGTCCCTGGGGTTGTTGCCCCCTCCCTAGAGTCTCTCCCTCTCCTTCCTCACTGTTTCAATGCTTGGCATTCTGTCAGTCTTCACATGGGTTGACTGGGGAGGGAGGGAGGGAGGGAGGGAGGCAAGGAGAAGCAAGGAGAGGGAGAAGAACACTTTCCTCATAGTCTACCCCCTGGTCTCCACTGTGACACACCACAGCCTCGTCACTTCTCACTAGCGTGCTCCTGCTTCACAGCAGTTGACTGGCAGGGAGCTCTGTCTCCCCTGTGCTTCCCCAACTGCGCTGAGGCTGCTGCCCATGCGTTCGGACATCTGTCATGGCTCCTCACTCTTATGGTGTGTTCTGCTCCCTCCCAGCCCAGGCTTCCTCCTTTGTATGACTCACCTGACAGAGTCAGCTCTGATCAGGTCAAAATGTGAGATTTTTGTCCTACACAGAAGGGAAGCATGCATCACAGCGTCCAGCTCTATTTACAGATCAGCCCTCCTTACAGTCACCACCCAGCTCAGGATAGCCTGCCAGCTCAGTCCCCAAGCCAGTACTACCTGGCCCTCCCTCCAACATTGGCAGCACCCACCTGGCCCTCCAGTGTGAGGAAGGCAAGGACCATGGCTGCTCTGGATTCCTGGGGAACACTTTACAGGTAGTGAGGATGTGGGGTGGGGGATGGGAGTGTGGATGGGGCAAGGTTTGGGGATGAGAGGAATGTCAGTCAGCAGTTGTCTTCTCAAGGAAGCTCTGTGCCTTTCAGGTGGGAACAGGTTTTCCTATCGCCTGTGTCGGCCAAGGCACACTTGGAGTTCATTGTGCTGTTTTATTTATAATATTCATTTCCCCATGATTTGGATGTCTATCTTGACTTAATCCTTGAAATCTAATAGGCAAGCAGCGTTGTTTGGGGGGATGTATGATATTAGGCAATTTGGTACTGAAATTAAAAACTCATCTGTTCTTTGATTTATGATTTGTTGGGTTATGATCTGTTCTTTTGATTTATTCTGCATCTAGCAGAATAAATTGAACATTTCACACCCTTCGTTTGGAGTTATGTAATTCTATTCAGCATGTTGAGTTACTATTCCAAGTGTTCTGTTTATTGTCCATTGTTCATGTGTTTCAGTATTATTTTCTTTTTGGTTTATTTTATGAGACATGATTTCCCTCCCTACTCACAATATACCCCAGACTGATCTGGAATTTACAATCCCCCTGCCTCAGTTCTCTGAGTGCTTGGACTATAGAACTGCATAACCGCATCCTGTCTGTGCTTCCTGAGTTTTGTATCACCCTTAATTTTATGTTATTTTTATTTTAAAATGGATTCTTTCTTGCCAATTCCTCTTCCTCCTCCTCCTCCTCCTCCTCCCCCCCCCCCACTTTATTTTTTAAGACAAGGTATCTCTACTCAGTCCTGACTGTCTTCACTGTGTAGACCAGGCTGGCTGCAAACATACAGAGATCTACCTGCCTCTGCCTCCAGAGTTCTGGGATTAAAGATGTGCGCCCCCACGCTCAGCTGGGGGAATATCTTCTAGTTACTTTTTCAGAAATGTTATTCTTCTCGGTGAAAAGCTTTGTAAGTCTTTGTCTCTCTGGCAATGTTTTAATTTTGCTCAAGAATAGATTTTTTTTCAGTAGGCATCTTCCCAGGAAAATTGAATTTCTGTCCAGTCTTAGTGACAGGACCCAGTGCTGAGGAGTTTGTGGTTTCTTTGTGTTAAACTTCTTTTTACTGTTTTACTTTCAGCAACTTCTCTAGGATTTCTACCACCCTTTTCTTCACCATCACCTTCTCTCTCCCCCCTCTTTCTTTTTCTCTTCCTCTTCTCCCTTTTCTTCTTTTTCTCCTCCTCCTTCCTCCTCCCCTCCTCCTCCCCATTCCTCTTCCCCTCCTCCTCTTCCTCCT
>NC_000067.6:183041709-183057167 GCF_000001635.26 Mus musculus | reverse complement strand
CCCTCTGTATCCCAGGCTGTCCTGCAACTTGCCATGTAGCCAATGATGCCCTTGAAATTCTGATCCCAACTCAGGGGTGCTTGGATTGCAAGGATGCACCTCACTAGGTAGCCAATCGTCTGGCACTGTCGGTTACAGGGTCTCCCTCTCTGTGAAAACTGGGAGGACATCCCTTCCAAGTTTGTTCTTCTTCAACATGTTCTTGGTTCGTTCTTTGTGTTTCCATATAAAATTTAAAGTCATAGCAAAGGCATGGCTTTGATATTGGTTACCCTGACTCTGCAGAGTTAAGAGACACTAACATCTAAGTGCAGCAAGTTATAAACGCAGTATCATTTCTATTGTATTTATCTCTTTAATTTGTTTTTTAGCAATATTTTGAAGATTTTTTAATTACAGAGACCTTACACATCTTACGTTAGCATTATTTATAGCTGTTTTTGATGTTGCTATAAATGACCTTAAAATATTTTCTTTTTCCAACCAATAGTTGCTAATATATAAAACCACAGTTCAGCTCCCTGCACTCTGGCCCATGTGGCCCTGATCTCAGCTTAAGGATGCTGGTGAATGGAGAGACGTGTGGTTGTCCAAGATGCTAGGTGGTAAGTAATAGCTGAGGGCTCAGGGATCATTGTGCAAGAGGAGGCAGAAGGAATGTAAGAGCTGGAAGACACGGAGAAGGGCTATGGAATGCTGGCCTCTAGAACACACAGCCATTAGAGGCATGGAATCACTGTGCCTGTCAACAGTCAGTTACAGATGTGGGAGGAGCTTCTGGCACCCTGCCTCTTGCTGTTGAACTCCTGACAGATTCTGGGAGATCGGGAATCAGTGTCCTCAGTTACTACCCAGAGGTGAACCAGCCAGGTTCCCTTGCTATTTCCAAACCCATAGTCACAGCGGATAGCCCTAGTTAAATTCAAGTGGTCCCAAAACAAAACAAAACAAAAAGGCATGACTGTCAAAAGTGATTTGTAGGGAAGAGGGGGGTTCACAGGGTTGGGAGGGAGGTAAGAGAGTGTGGGGGTAAGAGTAATTAGAGTATATTATGTACTCTGGGTAGTATATTATATACTCTGGGCTCACCTCTGGGTAGAAATTGTAAAATAACAAATGTAATTAATAAAAAATATAATTTATTTTATATTGACTTATTCTCCAACAACATTATTAAATCAAATGGCTAAATCTAATACTTTGTAGATATCATTGACTTTCTGGATATATAACTGTGCTGTTTGCAACATAGGGCAATTTCATCTGACCCCATGTAACCTGGCACCAATCTTGTATGGAGGCAGCAATTGAATTAGGATTGTTGGGTCCCTGCCAAGCATTACATCAACATCTTGGACAGAGTTAGGACCTCTGTCTTCCAGCAGTGGAGGAAGGAAAGATATTTATTGTCACTACTGTTATAGATGGGGAAACCCGGTCACAGCAGTAAATCAAAACAGAATACAAATGTCCTTCCTGGTAACAACTTTGGCCATTCCTCTGGGTACAGCCCTCCTGGGGGAATATGCAGACAGGGCTGTGCTTCCAGTCTCTTCCAAGAATGGAACTCCAGTGCTGAACGGCATCTGCTTTTCTGCCCCAGTGGTCATCTCTGTGGTGCTATTCATAAAGTCTTCTCTTCTCAACACGAGGAGGAGCATGGGTCCCACCAGGCTTCCCCGCCTGTGGGAAGGGATCATCAGTCTTTGCCCTGAGTCCTTGGTAACCATCAGATCCATGGAGAGGGTGAACCTAGCTTGTCCTTGGCTGATCTCCATGGATGAATTGTTTTAAAACACAATGATACCTCCACTCTGTGTCTCTGGTGATTTAATAGGTCACTTACAAAACATAATATAAATCAGCTGCCTTGTCTTTCATTGCTTCTCCAAGGCATCTCCATTGGCCCCGGTCACAGAGCTGAGGAGTGAGGTTTCTTCTAACAAGCTTGGTCTGAGTCAGAGAGACCTGTCAGAAGATGGATTTTATGTCAGCTGTCCCTACTTGGTCTAAATGGAGAGCAATTCTGATTGTCATTCCACTTGCCTTCTGGCACTATCCCCACCATCTCTGACTGAACCACATCTTACCATGTGGTAAGCTTCAGTTTTTCAAGCCCTACTTTCAATAAGGGTTCTTAAAAGCTTTAACCTCCCTTCTAGCCTACAACTCACCAGAGGTAGTGGGATGAAAGGTAGAATATGGGGGAAGTGGACCTGTTTAGAAATTAGTTTTTTTGGAGCAAATACAATCTGTGTTGTCAGGAAATCGGCAGTTCAGTACACAGAAATCAGCAGCGGCAGCTCAATCCACTCACAAATACTCCACAAATACACCAGCAGGCCAGTTCAGTAGTGTTGGGATAGCAAGCATGAAAACGTGAGTCAGCGGTGGTGGCATGACCCAGCAGAAAGAGGCAGGCCTCAGCGAAATCAGTGCAAGTCAGTAGGAGGGACTGGGACCACCAGGGACACCAGGAATAGTTCTTGACTGTGCCTCTCTCAGTGAAATAAAGATCATCGAATTTGAGACAAGCGAAGCGTCGCAAAGCCAGCTATGCAAGCAAGCGCCATCACTGTTCGTTGAGCTCTATTTATACTCCCTCCAAACATCACGTATCCTCCACGGGCTTTGCCTCAGCACCTGTCTTGTATCAGCACTTGAGTGTCTTAGCAAAACTCTACATGAGTCTATCAGCTGACATCACTCTGCCAGTTGGCCCAAGTTTGAGGAAGCAGCAAGAAGCCAGCAGAACACCACCATACTTTTTTGGTTTTGGTGCATTTCTCTATGGAGTCCTGACAAACAGAGCTCAACTACACAGTGAAAGGCAAACCAATACATGCAAAGAATCCGTCATCACGTGTCTTTTCACGTGCTTGCTGTAGCAAAACACCCTCTCACCTGCGTCTGCTTCAGGAAAACATGCGTCTGCCCCAATGAAACCCCATCTGACACAACTGATTTGCCAAAGAACACACTTCACCACGCCTGCTGCTAGGCCCCAGAGCTGGTGTCCTCTTCCCAGCCCTGGGTTCCTGTCAAGGCCTACTAATTCCTGCTGACTCTTTCCTCCCTCGCAGCCAGAACCAGTGCTCTCACTCAGTGTATTAGTTGCTTTTTCTATTGTGATAATGAAAGATCCTGGCAGAATGTAAAAGGACACAGAAGCCCTGAAATTGGCAAGATAGATGTTAGTGTTAGCAGAACTAGCTTCACTGATTTAGAAAAATAGAGGTGCACAATGCTCTGGCCACTCCTTGAACCTGTGTGTCTGCCAATGTTCTGACCAGGTGTGTGCCCATTGCTGCACCTTCATTAGACTCTTTCCTTGTACCCCTCCCATACCCATTTCTTGAGAATAGACATTGTTTAGATCTGGAAATCCCCTACTCTCCCCCTTCTCCTTTCCCCCCTGAGGGCCTATAAAAACTGGGACCTCTTTCCCTTCGAGGTCGACTCCTCTACCCCTGCGTGGGATATGAGTCGTCCCCAGAGCTCTGGCTTTCCCCGAATAAAGCCTCATGTGGTTTGCAACAAGCTCAGTCTGTCGTGAGTTCTTGGGTGTCCGCTATTGTCCTGAGGCCTGAGCGAGGGGCTCCTCTCGGAGTCTTTCAATAACACACACGGCCAAGATGACTTGTAGACCTAAAGGTTTATCTGGGTGTATGTTCCCAGAGGTGTGGGAGCCCATCATGGTGGGAAGCATGGTAGTGTGTGGCAGGCAAGGCAGCTGATGTGGGAAGGAGAACTCACCTCATTTACTGCAAGCAACCAGTAGAGAGTAGATTGCAAATGGTGTGAGGCTTTTAATATCAAAGCCCTCCTCTGGTGACGCACTTCCTCCAGCAAGGTGCAACACCTAACACTCGACAGAGAACATCGCCAACTGGGGATCAAGTGTGTAAGTGCCAGAGAATAAGGAGGACATTTCTAATCCAGACTGCTGCAGTCTTATGATCCTCCATCCTGGTGCACATGAGAACACAAGTTCTCTGCCTGACTCTGGACCCTTCCGCACACATCCACCCACGAGCACAGCTCTTTTTCCACTTCCAAGTCACCTCATCGGGTGTCTCTCCTCTACTCCTTGCCTGACTTTGGCTCACCATTGAAGTTATGTTGACTTGGTGTGTTGTTTCTGGTGTGTCCCCCTCATCAAGGGTGGGAACTCCTCGGGCTGACTGTCTTACGTTATCTGGGGCAGGGCATATGGAGCTTGTTTGTTTAGTGTGTGTTGTTGGGTGGAGAGGGGGTGAATCACACGTGATATCTAGAAATAGCGGCAATCTCCAGAGGTGCCAGGTCATGGAGAGAGTGGGCGGAGACACTGGCCCAGCGGGGATCAGAGCCGAAGCTGGGAGACTCTAGACTGACTCAGAACAAGAACAGTGGTTGCCTAGGCAGCCAATCATTGGGCTCCAGAGGCTTTTTGCTGTCAGACTGTATGTCTGCATACTTGTCTCTTTACTGGGTTTCCTGAAGCACCAACTCATGTGTTCCCCATATCTGTGTCCTGAGCACTGAATACGGATCATGCTCAAAAATATGATGAGCTCAGTGAATATCGGTATATACCAGGTCATCTCAGTTGTATGAGTTGAGTTGTGTCTCCTCCGAAATTTTTAGCCTGAAGTCCTAACTCCTACTGCCTCAGAATATGACTGCATTTAGAGATCAGTGCCTGAAAACCAGACCATTAGAGTGGGTGTGACTTCAGTATGACCTGTGACCTTATGAGGAGGTGACACAGACACACAGTAGGTCCTCTGTGTTTCTTAGGGTTTGGATGTAAATTTTCCCTCAGGCTTGCACGTTTGAAAACTCAGTGCTCTGCTTATTGCACTGACTGAGGAGGGTTAGGAAGTGGAGCTTGGCTGGCCGAGGTTGGCCCCTGGGAGGACGTTAGCAGGGGTGTGAGGGTTATACCTGTCCTGCTTCTGAAGTACAAAAGACCAATTACTGATATGGGAACCAAGGGATGCTGGTTCCAGGATCCTCTGCAGTGATCACAACCTTATGGCACCTGAGGTAGTTTGAATGTGAGTGGCCCAGATAGCTCATACATTTGAATACTTGATCCCCAGTTGGTAGAGCTGTTTAAGAAGGACTAGAGGATGTGGCCTTTTGAAGGAGTTGTGTCACTAGGAGAAGGGCTTTGAGGTTTTCAAAGCCCATACCAGGCCCAATTAGCTCCCTCTGCCTGGTGTGTGAGGTTCAAGATGTGAGCTCTCTCTAGAGTCGTGAGCTCCAAATTAAAGGCTTTCTTTTATAAATTGCCTTGGTGTTATGGTTTGTATATGCTTGGCCCAGAGAGTGGCACTATTAGAAGGCGTGACCTTGTTGGAGTAGGTGTGGCCTTGGAGTAGGTGTGTCATTGGGTATGTTCTTTAAAACCCTCATCCCAGCTGCCTGGAAGTCAGTATTCTCCTAGCAGCCTTCAGATGAAGCTGTAGAACTCTCAGCTCCTCCTGCACCATGCCTGCCTGGATGCTGCCATGCTTCTACCTTGATGATAATGGACTGAACCTCTGAACCTGTCAGCCAGCCCCAATTCAGTTTTGTCCTTAGAGGAGTTGCCTTGGTCATGGTGTCTGTTCACAGCAGTAAAACCCTAAGACCCTAGGTCATAGTGTTTTCTCACGGGAATGGGAAAGTAGCTAAGATGATGCTCAAGCCTCTATGAAAGGATGCCGGATTTGCAGACAACCATCGCACATCCTAGCATTATACTTCACATGGTTTCCGCATTAGTGACAACACCCAGCACAAGGAAATGTCATGCAGGTATTTCTTCTGCACTGTTAGAGAATAATGACAGGAAAAGAGGCTCGTGCAAATCTATTGACATTTGTTTATTGCATGGTAAGGTTGGGTTTTCAGCAAATATTTACGTCCACAGTTGGTTGAATCTGTGGATGTTGAAGCCTTTCATTAGAATGAGAGGCCTTGGGGCTGGAGAGATGGCTTGGTGGTAAAGAGAGCTTGTTGATCTTGCAGAGGACCCAAATTTGGTTTCCAGCATTCACACCAGGCAGCTCCCAAATGCCTGTAATTTCAGCTTCCATGATCCCACATCCTGGCCTGGCCTTTGTTAGGTACCTGCACCTGTGTGAAACACACATGTATACATATACATATATACGCGAGCATGTGCACACACACACACACATAACCTTACAAATAAATCTTTAAGAAGGGCTGACTCTACAGAGAAAGGACCATGTAACAATCCAGAGAAAAGACAAACAGCCAAGGACGGAGTCTCAGACAAAGCCACCCAATGCTGGCTTGATCTTGAGTGTCTAGCTTCCTACACTGTGAGGAAATACAGGTCTGTGCAAACACCCGGTCTGCAGGACTCTGTAATAGCCTCCAGTCAGACACAAATGCCAGCCCAGCACTGAAACAGTTCGTGACCTCTAAGCCACTGTTTCTCCAACTCCACCCAACCTTGCTGTTCTCTACTTTCCCAGAACCTCCTGAGACACTGATGGGGCTGCTTTCTCATCAGCCCAGGGGCTGATGCTGCCTTCTGCACCTTCTTCTTATCAGACTCTGGTGACATCTCCCTCTGAAGTCACTCCTAAAGTCATGACAACTAGGGGCATTGACAAAGTGCTGCTTCTGATGATGCAGTTGTCTTTACTGTCCTCTGGGGTCTGGCTCTGAGCTTCTGGCGCCCAATTCAGGACACGGGGTACTTGAAGTTCATCTGGAAACCCTGGCTGCTGCCATCCCTACCTGCACCTGCTGGTGGCCGTGGGCCTTCTGTTGGTGATCATTGAGACTGGAGGTCAGCACAATGAACAAATGCTGCCTTTAGACTGTCCGGGATTTGGAGCTCTTGGTGAGTATTGAGTCCCTGGAACTGGGACAGAGAGCATGGAGTGTCACATGCTGTGTTGGTGGCAGATCCAACTGTTTTCTCCAAACTCAAGAAAATTATATTCCTATGTAACTTTTTTATCATGTTCTTATTTGAAAGCATCCTCACATTATGTAAATTTAAAGTCCCGGGGCTAGAGAGATGGCTCAGTGATAAAAGTACTTATGCCTCCAAGGCAGACCACCTGAGTTCAATGCCTGGACTCCATGTGGTAACAGGAGAGAGCCAGGGCTCACATGTTGTGTTCTGAGCTCCACATGTGCACATGGTGCATGTGCGTGCAGACACATAAATAAATATATAAATAAAAAAATAAATGGAATGAAAACTTTTAAGTTCTTCTTTGATCAGACCTACTCTTACTTCTTCCTAGAGACATGCAAGATGATAAGAACTTATCCTGTGTCTGAAGTTGCAGGCAACACACACACACGTAAACACACACAGACATACACACACATAAATGCACACACACACACATACACACACACATAAACACACATACACAAATAACCACTCAGGGACATACACACACATAAATGCACACACACACACACACACACACACACACACACACACACACACCACACTGTCATTTCCTCGAGACTTAGCACCTTCAAGGAATGCTTGCACATACAAAGTAAAGCTAGCCATTCACAAACTTTCTACAGTGATATCATATTCCACCCTGCATGGTTCCATGTGACAGCCACAAGCCACGTGAGGCGTCTGATTATTTAAAAGGAAACCACTGAGATGCCATTTTAAGTTGGCTTTGATTCTAGTCACATGTGGCTAGCAGCTGCTGCACTAGAGCATAGGCCCACAGCCAGGCATTCTGCAGTTCAACAGGCACAGCTGAGATGAGCCGCAGTGCTTGGTCTGAAAATGCACTCTCGGACAGTACCCTCTTCTCACACCCCAGCAAAGTGGGTGCCCAATGGTATTGACTTATTCTGTTACTTTTGTGCATACTGGTAACGTTGAGCACGTGTTTGTGTATTTATTAGCTGTTGTCTGTATTTCCTCTCCTGTGACTTCATTCTTTTTTTTCTTTTCTTTTCTTTTTTCTTGTTTGGTTTTTCGAGGCAAGGTTTTTCTGAATGGCCCTGGCTGTCCTGGAACTCACTCTGTAGACCAGGCTGACCTTGAACTCAGAAATCTGCCTGCCTCTGCCTCGCAACTGCTGGGATTAAAGGCGTGCGGCACCACCGCCTGGCCGACTGCATTCTTCCTAAGCCTTTCTTTGCATTCCCAGGGGTTAGTGAGCTCTTCTTGACTACCGAGACTCTGTCTCCAGACATTTGTGATCCTGCTACACATGACAGAGCCATCCCTGCATCTGTAGTAAGGACCCATGGCCCGCTTGGCCTGTTCACTGTAGCCACCATGAGGCCACTGTTGACCTGCAGGCCACCCATCAGGACACCCCCCATCTGGACCTTCCCCTATCCTTCATGGGAGCCAGTGTGACTTTTCCTTCAAAGGGTCCTGTTCTCCTGGGGGTCTTTGGTCAGGCCTCAACTTGTCGGTAACCCTGGCAGCATTGTCCTATGACTGCCATGTACCAGTGCCATCCCAAAGTAGACACTGCTTGGTTGGCTGTTAGACACAGTTCTAGGAGGCTTACACAAGGCTCTTTGGATGCTGCTGTTCAGCCAGGGTCCAGGAGAGTCCTGTGAATGCATGAATGTGGGTAGTTTGGATAACCCCTGGGGACATTTCTAGCTTTGTTACCAAGTCCTTATCCTTCCACTTTGTCCCAAGAGAATGCCCAGGGCCCAGCTGAACTGGATTCCTGCTTTCACATTTCCTGAGGGCCCTGGGAAGGCCTTCTAGTCTGATGCTCCTCATCCACACATAAGATAATTACCGTCACAGCTAGTTGAGTGGCTGTTGTGAGCTCTGTGGGACACCATAAAGGCCTGTCTCTAGGCCTGGCTCACATGCCAAAAACCTAGCTGTCTCCACGTAGAATTCAAATAGGCTAGAGGCTTACTAGAGAGGTTCCAGGAAATAACGTGCCCTTCTTCTGTTCCCTGGCTGCTGCCCAGTGATGGGGGAAGTCCTTTATGAAGGCAGGGCTGACTGCAGAGTGCTATATGGGCATCTCCAGGTGTGCTGCCTGTCCCAAGTACAAAGGTTTCTTTTATGAGGACAAATGGCATTCTTGTGACTTCCAGTACATTGTGAGTGAACCACACTGGGTAGTACTGGGGGAGGGTGGTCCAGAGCCACACACTGTGCCATATCTGGGTATTTCTCAGAGCAGGCAATGGCTGTGTTTCCAAAGTCTGTGACTCTCCCTCTCTAACTTCTCGTCTTTCTTTCCCAAGATGGTTGTTTTTCTCTATCGGTTTGCTTTGACTCAGGTAGGACACCCCTTTACCAGAAAGACGGGGACTCTAATATCAAATGGTGTAAGAAGCCAAGGCTGCCAGTCACCAGCTGGAAGCCTGGGCAAGATGCCAGGGCTCTCTGACCCTTCCTGTTCTCTTCTTTGAAACGGAGCTGTCAGGCTCTTACGGCCCAGTGCTCTGCAGAGTCAAAGCAATTGCCAACATAAACATACAATCATTAACATACACACAGGCAAAGGGCCTGGCACTTGGGGAGTTGTCTTTTTTTTTTCTTATGATTAATGTAATTATTATTGCACAACAAATGTTTATTGAGTGGCTGGTGTGAAGATGATTAAAACATGGCCCCTGCTGCTGAGAGGCTTCATCTGTTTGGGAAGAGGGGGGCAGTAACAAGGGGGGGGCTTGAGCATAGAGGAGATGTTCGGGGGGCAGTGGGATCTGGGAAGAAACCTCATCTGACCTGGTGATTCTAGTCAAGATCAAGGCAGCTACCAGCCCATTTTTCTTCCAATCGTGGAGATCCTCTGGTCTCACAGTGTCTTGCCTGGGGCAATCTCTAGCTAGTTCTCCAGTGCTAAGCCTGCAGGATGTGGTCCTTGCCCCTCTAGGCCCCTCAAGATGGACTGGAATTGCTATTTCAGTTCAAACCTTCTCTGGCTCTGAGCCTCAGCTTCAGATGTCATCCCAGAAGGTGCCGTGCCCCACCGGAGACCTGGCTCCCACACGAGCAGAATCCTTACTGACTGAGAAGAGGGTCTGCCAAAAGAAACTGCTGGATCCTGGGCACTGTCCTGGGACAGATCTGTCTTCTGGGATGTCTCACCACCCTGGAAAGCACGTGGCACTCTGTGAGATGTGAGGGGAATGATTTCCAGCCACATGGACATAATGAGGCTACACTGTGCCTGCAAGAAGCCAAATGACCCTGCATACAGCCCTGCCTCCTCTTGGGCATCATGGCCCCAGGGATGGAGGAGGGTTGAGATGCAAGCCCTGGGGGTAGTGGGTACTCCAGGCCACCCTCTGAAGATTTGGCACAAGAAATGGAATTTCTACAAAAAGATGGCTTTTAGAAACAGTTTAAGCTTAAAGTCTGACTAAGGGGCAAGCATTGACTAAAATAAACTTCAGCCAGTTGACAAGCAGGCCAGAAAAAGTGCTGCGCCTCTCACTGATACAGTAGCCTTGGGTTTCTGCCCCTCAGAAGGCAGACAGGCCACTCCAGCTTCTCTCCATGAACCCCACCCCCCCCTCTCCCATCCTCTTTCCCCCTCCCCCAGTCACTTGTTTTTCTGCTTGGCTCAGGCTTTGTTGGAAATTTTACTTTTTAGAGTAAGTTAATTATTGTAGAGCTCTCTGCTGAGTTAATAGACATTGAATTAGAAGTAATTGGATTAAAACCACTTTTATTGAGTTCAAAGGCAGTGAGACCGGTTAACGTAATCGTCTTCACGCAGTATTTCCAAGTCATTGAAAGCACGCTAGCGCCTTTAATCAACTTTCTGCGTTTGTCGTATTAAAAGGCTCTAAATCAGCCATTTATCAGTGTTCTATACTCGTGGACAAACACATATTGAGTCCCTGTGAGGCTGAGGCCAGACAATACCCACGAAGGTCCAATCCATTGGAGCAGACAGTCCCCAGACACTAATGAGTTAACCCCACGGTGATCTGTGTGGGGCCTTTCCTCACAGTCACAAAACTGCTGTGGTTGGTTTGTGGCGGTACAAAGAGCCAAGCAGGGAAAACCTAGGAGGCCCATAGGGTCTTTAAGAATTTGACAATTTCACACCAAGTCTCATGGCACGTGCCTTTAATGTCAGCACTTGCTGGGTAGAGGCAGGGGGATCTCTGAGTTCAAGGACAGCCTGATTTATAAGAACAAATTTCAGCACGGCCAGAGCTACAAGGAGAAGCCCTGTCTCAAAGAACAAAACAAAACAAAAATTTGACAAACTTCATTTTAACTCTCTTTAGGCTGAATCACATGACACTCCAGCAGGCTCTCACGTACAAACCAGAATGGAGCCAACAAACACTTGGGGTCTGTAAAAATCCTTTCGTATGGCTAGATTGCTTGGGAAGTTGAGTCACCAACAGAAGACAATCTTTAATCTTGGAAGCAGAGTCAAGAGGATTGAATATGAAAGTTTAAACTTTAACGGTATCAAGCCAGAGTTAAACCATAGAGAAAGTGCTCATTACTTATAATTCTTGGCTGGGTTGTCAATAGGTGCCCATTAAAAAGTGTTTGATCCATGAGCATATCCTACCTACAATATCCAGACCCTGGTGTACAAGGGGCCAACCACATACAACACTATGGTCTCTGGTTTGAAATGCAGTGGTATAGATTAGGGATAAGGGCATTACCTCAGTTGTGAGTGACAAATTTTGAGTTAGGAGACAGACATGGAGGACCAGTAAGCATGTAGGTTCAGGAGCCAGTCCCTGCCCTGGGGCCATATAACTTGGAAGCCATTGATCTGTCTCTGTAGGGGGAAAACTGGCAGAATGTTTAGTTGGGCTATGTGGCTCATCACAGATCAGAGACCAGGGCCACTGGCCCCAGGAGACCCAGCCCCACATAGCAGAAGCCCAGCTTTCATAAACACAGTTTGATGCACAAACTTTTTGTCCCTAAAGCCCGGTATGTCTTTGTTGAGCCACAAAATAGTCATCAAGTAATTGGGCGTGCCAACTGAGCTTCAATATCTCTGGGCCCATGACAGAAGTTCTAAAAGTCACCCAAGGGTCAGAGAGGTGGCTCAGCAGTAAGTGCACTTCTCACCAAGCCTAATGTCCTGGGTTCAATTCCTGAACTGTTGCCCTGATAATTAAGGTCCAAGTCTACCGTTGTCTGGGTAGCCTTCTGGGCTCCACACAAATGGAGGGCTCCCTTTACTAGCAGGGACTCCCCGTCTCTGACCTTAATCCCCACAGACCTCTATCTGCAGAATATCATGTAGCCTTAGTTAGATTACAGGTTTAACTGTCTTTCTCCTCATGAGAACCCATCCAGCTAGCACCTGAGATTCCTGGAATGCCTCTCCATCCTAATGAGGCATCTACACACCTTAAGCCTTCAGCCAATGACCTTTACCCATCCTGGATATTCTGACCCCACCCCCAAAACTATATACACTTTAAATCAGCCCAGGTAAAGCTGATCTGGCCCTGGTCTGTTGTCTTTACTGTATGTACTCACAGAGCTTCCGAACCCCCGTCCATAGTCTCTGCTTTCTTTGTAGTGGACTGATATTGGCCAATGATCCCCAGGGGCTGGGAGAGTCACAGCGACCTACACAGTAGAAGCAGAGACCCTGCCAATTGTACTCTGATCTCCCAATATGCCCTGTGTGTGGCACACTGAACCACCCAAAGTACATAGTTTAAAGTCATCTAAGTTTCCCTTCCCTAGCACAAGAAATGGATGATGGCACCTCTGTGGCCAAGCATGCCTTTCCGGGGAGGTGAATCTCATCACATATATCTGGTGTGTGTTCATTCTTCATATGATAGACAGTGGTGTAATCCAGCCAAGGACGACATGACTGCTGGTATGTTTATGCTTAATGATGTAAAAAGCTAGATACTCTTTTGATTTTTTTTGCAAGAAACCAAACCAAACTGGCTTCTGAAAACTTCTAACATAAAAGAGGAAAATTAAACAAAATTTGGCATCTTGGTACTTTAAGCCTTCAACCAATGACCTTTGCCCATCCTGGATATTCTAGCCCCATCCCCAAAACTATATAATCCTTGGCTCAGCCCAGGTAAAGTTTATTTGTTTCCCTGAAGCTGGTCCTGGTGTGTCCCTGAGATGCCATTTAATGTTGCACACTAGCCAGGACCCTGGATGACAATTGTGAGACAGCGTCTTCACTGTCATGAGCCCTACCCGCCCCCTTCTGGAGGCCAGTCTTCTGGACTCGGTTACTGGCTGAGAGACCTCCCACCCACAACCTAGTTCAGCAGGGAGTTTGAACACCCTGAATTTTAGCTGTAGAGAGAAAGTGAAGGCAGCTGAGGGCTACCTGCTGCCCTTCTCTTGAGCTTCTCATCCTCCTGCCCCATTCCCACTACTTGTCTAGGGTTCTTGCTTTCCGTGGGTACAGACATTCTGTCTAGGGGTGGGGGGCTCTGGAGAGGGAAGGCAAGGGTTAGAGAAAAGTTCAAAGGCCTGACCAGTAAAATTCCAGGGCTGAGTCCAAGTTCCCAGAATAGCAGTGGACAGAGATCAAGCTTCCTGGCCTCAGGGCGGGCCCCCAATGTGTTGAATGAAGCTGTTGGTTCGTTGGGTCTAGAGGGTGTGTGTGTCCGGGCGGGTGGGGGCAGAGATGACCAGAGATGACTGGAGAAGGATGTCCCCAGGGTGGTGACCACAGCCGCATGCGTTGCAAGCAGCCCACACCCCCCCCTCCATGGCCAGTTCTTTCTTTAGAAAGAGATATTTTGCTTTTTGTGGGATTGACAGGGCAGCAAGTGACAAGTCTGTGCAAGGCTTGTGTGACGTGGGCAGAGAGTATTTGTGGACAAGGGTGTGGGAGTATGGTGTCTGCCGGCAGCCAGCAAATGGAAAGCAGGCGCCTGAGCAAGCCACTCTGTTCCCAACACAATGGCGTATTTATTCGACTACCCTCTACAGAAGGGCTCTCGGTTCATTGGCACTGTGTTAAAACACAGAGCTCAACAGCCAGCCCATTCTGTAAGATGGGAGCTATTTTTCATAATTTCTTAGGTTCCATAAACATGGCGTTTCTCTTGATTTCTTATGAAGTATCAGAGACCCTAAAGCAAAAAGAAGCATTTAGGTAAAAATTGACTTCAAGGAGTGAATTAGCTTACTGGAAGTAGACAGGCGAAGCTAACTACTGTAGAATCATATTAACAAATGCTTTCTCCCGCTACCTGCTATGTGCAAAGGTTGCAAATGACTTACTGTGAGAACTAGTAACAGTCTTCCTCTTGGAGGACCTCAGTTTCCTCTTCTGATAGCTCATTCCACAAACATGGTTCCAGTCAAGACAAGCTAAGGGGATTGGAAGAATGGCAAGCAGGGCTAGTGTGGCTGGTAAAGTACTTGTCTAGCGTGCATGAAGGCGCTGGTTTGATCTGCTAGGGGCTACAGGAGACCCTGTTTCAAAAGCTGGGGGTGGAAGTGGGAGAAGTTAGGGTCGACCAAGCAGACAAAAATCTCTTCATCACACTTAGGAAGTGCCTGGTTAGAGCGTTGCAACTTGTGCCAAGGCACACTGAGGTATGCTTCTCTTCTGTGGGGTTGGAGACCGCAGGGTCACCACCACCTTGCTGTCTTTTCCCATTTACCTTTGCACACAAAGATTGCTGCCTGCACTCTGCCTTGCATGGTGGTGGCTCTCTGCAGACATGTCTGCAACTAGGTGGATGTGATCACACAGATGTGACCTGCCTGAGGGTAGTCAGTGCAGGCCCTGCCAGGGGACGCATCCCTACTGATGTGGACAGGGAACGGAGGGTTAATGGGGGGGGGGAGCCATCAGCTTATGAGGGACCACAAATCAGGTCAGAGATTGTGTTGGGCTCCCATTTAAAGTCTCTTCTTCTGGGGCGCAGAGATGACTGAGCTTAAACATTAGTGTTGGGTTCCTGGCACCTACACTGGGCAGCTCATAACAGTCTGTAGCTCCGGCTCCCAAGGATCCGACGCCACCTGCTGGACACTCTAGGTACCTACACTAATGTGCACACACACACACACACACACACACTCTTGCACATGGGTGCACACAAACAATTCAACATTAAAATCCTTTTAAAGATTCTCTTCTTCTATGGTGACCTGGGTAGTTCTCCATCCTCATTTTTTTTTTTTTTTTTTTTTTTTGGTATTGTTTTTTGTTGTTTTGTTCTGAGAAAACCCTACCTCAGGCCTATGCATCTCTTCGGGTAGGCTCAGGCTCAGCATGGGTTGGGGAGCATGTGTCGGGCATGCCGCCATTTCTTGTTCCCATAGTAACAATACAAACCTTGTTATCTCCATTTCAGTGTCCAGGAGGCTGAACCTGAGAGACGTAGAGTAGCTGGTCCAAGTGGAGCAGCTGGCAGGAGCTGGGCCAACGTGATGCTCACAGCTCTACGGCATGTTCTTCCACTCCTGAGGTCCTTTCCTCCCAACCCTGAAGGTTACCCTGGGCATCAGGAAAACATCCCCTTCTCTGAAAGCG
>NC_000067.6:183038090-183041401 GCF_000001635.26 Mus musculus | reverse complement strand
AATAAGAGACAACACTCAGCCTCTGACCACAGCTTGGCCTGGCCCTGGCGGGCTTGGCAGGACCTGCGCAAACAGAGTCACTTTTGATACTGGCAGTGTTAACAGATCATAGGTTAATGTAATTATTATTGTTATTTCAGTCTTGATTTCCTCTTGCCAGACATGATGTCTAAACAGGAAAGCCAGCCTTCCTGTTTGCACACTTTCAGGTCTTGGCTTATGGGATTCCCCCCAGAGCCCCTCCTCTTCTTGTGGTTTCTAAAGATTCCCTTTTGGTCTTAAATATGACTGGGGAATACCAATAATAGCCCCTGTGGAAGGAAGAGGAGCTGCACGAACCTGGTACGCGGATGCTGCCGCCGCCAACAAATGGGCTCTGCTCCAGAAGCCCAGCCTGCTTCCTGCCGAATGCTGTCCTTTATCCGTAGGAGCACACAGTTGGCCTTGGCCCTGACCTTGGGCACTGGGGTGAGCCTGGATGGCGGGGCTATGTCCTGGCCTGGCACTTCACTCACATAGCCGTGACTCTAGGACCAAGTGATAGCAGGTGGAACTGGGCAGTGAGTCCACCTCTGGGCTGTAGGATAGGTCCAGATCTTTCCATGTGAAGGCTGTACCTCATAGCTAGGACTTTTAACTTTTTACTTACTAAGTGCCTGTGATACAACACTACGTAGCTAAGAGCTCTAAGAGCCCAAAGTGAGCTTTGCTGTCCTTCTCAGAGGACCCTGAACACTGGTGGAAGAGCTTCACATGGACACAGGTCTAAGAAAGCCAGGTCACAGGAAGAATGGAAGTGAGACCAGTACATTTCTGGCTCTTGGACCCACACCCTTGGTGTGCAGGGAGCAGTGTGCAGCAGTGAGCCACTTGCAGTCTTGGGAGGCAGGCAGGATCTGGCTATATCCAGGGAGGCTTTTGCATGCCCTCCTGCCTGCAACCCCCAGGCCATACACCATACCCTTCCAAGGAGGTCCCTGTCCCCCCAGCTCCATACTGGGATGGAGTAGCAGCAGATGGAGGAGGAGAGAAAGAGGAGAAGGAGAAAGGGAGGGAGGAAGGAGTGATGGAGGGAAGTTGCTTGCCCCTCCTGTCCCAGAGGCTCCTTGTGCACAGATGAGGTCATATCTGTAACTGCTCCTGAGCGCTGATGTGACAGACACAGGCAGGGGCTGTGGGCAATAGGCTCGTTCTCTTAGTCCTGGGAGGGATCCTGGGCCTCAACGTTTCTGAGATCTTTGGGGATCCTTGAGCTCATTTCTCTATGAGCTCACTCCTGTGCATCTCAGCTCTGGCAGCTGCATGGGCTTCCAGCAGGGCCTGGGGTGAGCAGCGCTAAGGAGGAGGGGCCAGAGGGAAAGGACGGTGCCTGGGAACAGCCACTGCAGTTGGAAGAGAAGGATGAGGACAGGTTGTGAGGCTGGTCTAGCTGAACATGGACAGTGGCTGCCAATGGCTAGGGCTATGGGAGGGGAGCGTCTGCCCCTTCAGTCCCTCTCACCCTTCAGATGAGACAGAGAGTTTGCAAATCTGTCAGCCTCCAGAAAAAGGAAGCTGTCCGGGTCTAGAGGTTCAGGTTCCTTGGTTGGTCCAGGCAGGTGCCCACACCTGTCCAGAGGTGAGGAAGGGGAATTCTTGATCTCACAGGTGGAAGGACATGTGTCAGGAGGCAGGGTCAGCCGACACCACCTGCATAGCACGAAACAGCTTTGAGGCCATCTCTGCCCATCCTTCTTTGTTGAAATCTTCAGCTGGAGAGCCGGGGAAATGACCGAGAAGTCTGAGAACACACCAACTTCCGACCTCGCATGCATTCTGGATGACATCACAGCCTGTTAAGCCACCTGTTGCTGTCACAAAAGATCTATCAGTGACAACTAACTTGGAGGGGGGGGGGATGCATTTATTTTGATTCATGCTTTCCAAAGTTGTGTCTATAGTCATTGCTCTGTAGCTTTAGGCTTGTGGTAGCACAGGACATCGTGGAAGGAAGGGCACATGGGAGAGGAGGCTGCTCAGTTCCTGAAAGCAAGGAAGCAAAGAGGGGGAAGAGACTGTACTGTCCCAATATCCACCTAGGCTAACCACACTCCAACAGTGATCTAGCTTCCTTCCACCAGGCTCTGCCTCTCCGTGGCGTGGACCTGTAGTAGGTGAGCTTTGGGAATGGGGTCTGTTCAAGATCTAAATCATGGCGGTAGCCAAAAGTGGAGGAGGTTGCCTGAACCCTAACATCTGCTGCCTCACCCACTCCCTCAAATGGCCCCTTGCAGACACGGGTCAGTGATGAAGACTCGGGCCATCCTGCTGTTGAGGAGGGACAGGCCTCCCTGTGCAGTTTCAGGGGTGGCACTCAAACCAACCAGTGCTCTGCAGAGCTGACCTTATCATCACTGAAGGATGAAGAACGGGGTCAGAGAGAAGGCTCAGCAGGTAAAGGTGCTTGTGGCTCAGCCTGATAACCCAAGGGGTTATCCTGGGGTAGCATGGTAAGAGAGAACCGACTCCACGGTTGTCATGCTGGCATTTATCAGCGACCCTAGCTACAAGCTGGGCTCAGGCTTTCCTGTCCCCTGTTCATGTAAGGGCTTGCTTATTCCTGGAGCTCTCCCTCCCCAACGTGTGGCCTCCATTTACACCATAGTGGTCCCCTACACAGAAGTGGCCCTGGGTAGCTGGGCTGAGAGGCTGAAGCATTCTAATGGGATTTTCCAGTTGGTGGTTTAGTCAAATCTCGGGTGTTTCTGGCCCCCCTGGGCTCTCAGGGCTGGACTGGCTTCTGCTTCTGGCTTGCTGCAGAGGTTGTCAGGCCAGGAGGGATGGAACAGGAGTTCAGGCAAGAGCTGCTCCTGCTTGCATGGGCCCCTGAGAATATGGGAAGAGAAGACTCTCAATATCAACCAGGGTCAAGGTCAAACGAGGGCGTTTAGTTTGTGAGTGTTGTAATTCAAGGCTGCTCGGGGGTGACCTTTTCCTTTGTGCCACCCTTACATGGCCAGCTTTACTTTTGGTTGCCACAGGACTCTTTGCTAAATTGGCAAAGGATTTATGAGACTTTCTGGTATATTCTAAGTTCTCTGCCTCCAGATGTATTGTCCACCTAAGGCTACAGATCCTGTGCGTCAGGTCAGCTGGGACATGAACTGTAGCCGTTCCTGGGCCCAGTGTTTCCCAGGGAGGGCAAGCACTAAGCTATAGATATCAGTGAAGATTCAAGGCTGGGAAAGATTATCCTCTCAGATGATCTACAGGGGGCGCTGTGTGTTGTGTGTGGTATGTGTACTGCCTGTGGGTACATAGAATTCCACCAC
>NC_000067.6:182983033-182991679 GCF_000001635.26 Mus musculus | reverse complement strand
GTGTATCTGTGCATCTCTGTATATGTGTACATCTCTGTGTGTGTGTGTGTGTGAGTGTGTCTGTATGTGCACCCTTCACTCATCTAACAGGACTAACAGAAGGAACGTTGGTGGAGGTTGTGAGCTGTGATTCCAGCCAGATGGTTCCATCTGTGAAATGCCAGTGTCTGTGTTTTTGTTTGTTTTAGTTTGTTGTTTGTTTGAGTGACTTGAGCACATAGGGATTTTTCTCTTTGAGGCCCAGGCGTCTGTGTCTGAGCTGGGCTGGGGAGAAAAGAAGCAGGCCTCTGGGCTTGGGCCAGCTGGGTGTTGGCTAAGTGTGAATTCTAACAGCCAGGCTCAAAGCCCTGTGCCACTTCTGATGTCAGATGGCAGAGACACGCTAGATGCCTTTGAGCTGATGAATTTGAAAGGCCCCAGAATCTTGTGGGGTGCTAGGAAGGCAGACAAGTCTAGAATTCAAGGGTTGGTCTCCAGGAGTCCCAAGAGAGCTTGCAGAAGGACACCTGAGCCTGGGACTGAAGACGTGGCTCAGGGCTGTGGTCTTGCAGCGCCACCTGGGGGCGATGAAGAGAATGGCCGCAGAGGCCCCCAGAGGCCTCTGTTGAATGAGCCCATTCAACAGTCTCCACCCTGAGGTGGGTGCCCTACTGGGTGAGTGTGCTGACTTCAGGTGAGAGGCTGGGGACTGTGAAAGCGCAGGTTTCTGTTGAGGGACCCACAGTCTTGTTTCTGACATTCTTGCCATACCATCAGAATGCCTACCGTTTAAAGGCAACAGCATCAAAGGTCCTTAACACTTGTCAACTGTGGGGGGCAAATTTTTTTTTTTGTGGGGGCTGAAGTTCACCTGACCTGTTTAGTAGGTTAAAAAGGCGAGGCTCCAGCTCCTGTCAAGCTCAATGCTCTTCCCACTGCTGTCCGGGCACTGGAGTAGGTGCCTGACTGGGCTCATCAGCAGGACACTGGGCAATAGAGGGACTTCCAACCAGAAGGGAGAGGCTAGCTCACAACAGAGCGGGGACGAGCTCTGGGTGTGACACCCACAGAGACAGGAAGCTCTTATGGGCGTGGAGACTGGTGACGGTGGGCGTGGACTCACCTGAGCCAGACCCCTGCTAGTCAGGGACCCCTCAAGTGCCTTCTCGCCCCTTGATCCTGCCCTGTCCTCTTCTTGAAGTGAGCCTCAGAGAACACTGCTGTCACCCCTGGTTCTACAGAGGTGAAGCCTGGGGTCCTGTGATGCAGGGTTCCAGGAAACATCCTTTGTCTTCCTGGAAAGACAGCTCGTGCTATCCCTTGCTCATCCCTGACTATAGTCAGGTGTGTGTGCAGAAACCACATGAAGGCATGCAGGATAGTTCAGGGGCGAGAGTGGGTACTGCTGAGGGGCTGCAGGGGAGCCACTGATGTAATGTCTGCTCGCCCCTCCAGGGCTAGCTTATGGTCCCTCTTCCATGCACTGTTCTGACAAACGTGAAGTAAACGGTTTCTGTCACCATTTTCTGTGGCTTCTTAACTGCTCCATGGCCAGCTCACCTCCCTAGCTAGTGCTTGCCAGTGTGCCCAACACCGGGCAAACGTGAGACTTAGTGTCTTCCCCGCTAACCCCACACACCCACAGTGCTCTGTATACACAGCACACACCACTCAGAGCGCGCCTGTGAGCTGAGACAGCAGGAAGGTCGTGCCTTCATGACAGCCTTAGCTCAGTGTTGGAAACTGTAGTAGTCAGAGCCCTGCCACTGTGACTAAATACTTGAGTACCAAGTTATAAAGAGGAAAGGTTTGTTTCCTTGCACTGTCTCCATGGTCTCAGTCCTTGCTTACCTTTGCCTGTTGCTTTAGGCTACAAAGTGGTGGCAGCATGTGACAAAAACAAAACAAAACAAAACAAAGCAAAACAGCAACAACAAAACAAAAAAATCCAGAGAACAGGGGTGAAGAACTAAGTGTCTTCAACCCCCCACCCCACCACAGGGGTGTTCCTCAATGGCTTAACTTCCCCTTGCTACCCCCACCTCCAGAGGTTCCATCAGCTTTTAGTATCACCATGGGCTTTTGGCCAAGCCTTCAACACATAGGCTTTTGCTGTGTAGACCTGGCTGTCCTGGAACTCACTCTGTAGACCAGGCTGGCTTGAAACTCAGAAATCCGCCTGCCTCTGCCTCCCAAGTGCTGGGATTAAAGGCGTGCGCCACCACTGCCATGGGGCTTGTGTTTGTTTTGAGAAAGGGTTCTACTAAGTAGCCCTTGTTGATCTAGAACTTGCTGACCTTTGAACTCTTAGGAATCTGTGCCTGCCTCCCAGGTGCTAATTAAAAGTGTGTAGCACCATGTCTGGCCACTGCACAAGGGATTGAGGGGATAGTTCAGAGCCAAATGGTAGCTTCCCAGTCCCTCCTTACCTCCTTCCACCCTTTAAACACTGGCTGAGTGACCCCCGCCCCAAACATGAGCTGAGTGGCCAGAGCGTAAGAAGTAGGAAGAACTCACGGACATTTTCCCCCCAACTTTGGAGAGGCTCCTCTCTAAGACCCTTCACATCCCATCCTCCCCCGAAACACTGGCCACACCCCTGAGGATCTGGAAGTTACTAGGAGGTTCCAAATGTCCTTTTTGATCCAGGCCCTTGGAAAGGATTGAAACACTGGGCCCCACGGTCTGATCTCAGCCAGGCTATTAAATATGGAGGGGCTGTTCAGACACCAAAGATGGACTTTGCTGGAGAGTCTCTTCCCACATAATAAATCCTGCTCAAGGCAGATGATAGCAACGCCTGACCACATGGTGCCTGAGATGGATGGCGACATTTTGGACAACAGTGAGTCCCTAATCTAGATCCTATGACACAGCCTTGGAGCCAGCACCTTGCTGGGAGACAAATGGTCCCTTCAGAAGAGGGGAAGCTTTGAAAGGTTGGGAGTGTGGGGCTGGAGAGGGGCCATGTCAGGGTGGAGGCACCAGGGAGAGGGCTGGGAGCAGAGAAACTTTCCAAGCAGGGAAGGGCAATTGGGGGTGGGGGCAGATAGAGAAGAACCCTGTTTGAGCCTGTTCCAGGAACCAAGTTGTGTGAGTTCCTGGATACCAAGAAAGAGATGTCAGCCGTGGGCTCAAAACCCCGTAATGACACTGTTATTTCCCGTGTTACAGGAGGTTTGTTGCTGCCGGTAGCAATGGCCTGAGAGGGCTCTGTGACTCTTGGTGTTTGGTTAAAGGATAGAGTGGCTTGTGATCCTTGTTTAGGATGGGACAGTCTGTATTCCTTGGGGACCGTCATCATGTCAGGTAAGGGACGAAGCTTTCAGGGACTCCAACAAGGAGAAGTGGGGTTTACGGCTCAGAGCAGGGAGCTGTCAGTGAATGGGATGCTATAATCAGGGCTCATCAGCTTGAGGAGAGTCTGTCAGAATGACTGGGTAGGATTCTTGCTGAAAATGAGCTTCAACAGAAGGAGTCTCAAGCAGGGACTGGGGGAGAGCTCCAAGCTGATGTAACAAGATGTTGCACAGACTGGATTCTACAAGGCAGAGAGGGAACCCAGAGCTTGTCCCCATGGAGTACAGGGTCCGGTGGCTGGAGAAGAAGCGAGAATCTTTGTCAGCGCTCGTGTTCTACCCACAGGGTAAGAGCCCTGCTATGATTTGGAGACAACCCGATCTCAGTGCGCATGCGCCATTGGCTAGCAACCAACACAACACGTACTCACGAAGTCGGGGATACTATGTTCTACATATTCACGAAGCAAACCAATATTTTTCCTGTTACTTCACAGTTTACAAACTCTGTTGTGTATTTATTAGTTGATCACTCGTGCTGGGAAAGAAAGGTCCTGGAAAAGAATGCCTGGAACCTCGTGCTCTCTATCTCCCTCCCCCTCTCCTTCCGCTCCCCCCTCCCTCTCTCAAAACGCCAAGACAGAGTCTCACATAGCACAGGCTGCCCTTGAACTTGCTATATAGCCAAGAGTGACCTTGAACTGGCCTCCATTTCCTGTGGACTGGGATTATAGATACGGGCCATCATACATGGTTTATGTGGTGCTGGGATCAAACCTAGGGGTTCCCGTATGCTAGGCAAGCACCCTACCAACTGAGGTCCGCTCCCAGCTCTCATCCCCATTTTACACACTAGAAAACTGAGACCCGAGTAGTCTGGCTACGTGCAGCTCTCCCACTGACTAAGCACATACTTTACAATAGGCATCACAACAGCCCTGGCAAGAAGAAACTGAGTGCTGGAGAGGCGACCAGCTCCAACAGTGGTTACTTGGGGCCACTGATCTCAGCACCCATATTTTACGGACTTTCTGGTGCGTTCTTTCCTCTGGGGCTATCACACCCTAAACTCACATATGCGCGAGATCTCTTGTGTTGCGTACGGAGTAGGGCAGACACATTGCAGATTAATCTGGTCAAGTCCATCTTTTTCTTGTCAGGACCGACATCAGAGTTTGTCCTTGATTATATCCGAGGTGTTAAAGGAGAGATCTGTGCTGTTAGAGCTTCTGGGTACATTTGGGGAATTAAATCCCCCGGCCCTTTCATTCTTTCCTTGGGTTTGCCACCCACGCCTCCCATAAGTCAGACTGGGGTTGCACTGTGCGTGCCTTCAAATGCTGATGTAAAATGTCTGTGGGCCCAGAAACATCACCCGCTATTGTTTCCAGAGTCCATGCTCCAGTAGGAGCCTGGGTCTTTAATGCGCAGGCAGGCGTGGGAGTGTGTGCTTTTCCATTCTGGCTGTAACCGCCTAAGAGTTGCCTCGCTTCCGGCTTCTCCTGGGTTGTTTTTGATGGACGGAACCAGCATCTATCTGGCAACACCCCTGAAGCTTCTGAGCCTGGCTCCTCTAAGGAGCTTTGCTCAAGTTCTGGGTAGGAAAGCTTTCTCTCTGTAGGCTCGGATGTAGGGTTTTTCAACTTTTGTAATGGCTGTGGCCATTTTCTTTCCAGCCAGCTGGGTTTACCTCTTCAAAGATGTCAGCTCCAGCCTCGCCAAGTTTGGGGTTTATAGCTCCACGGCTGGTGACTTAACGTGGGTGTAAAAATAGATCCGCGTTTCTTCTTCCTTCTCTTTAAAATTGGGGAGGAAGGGGCGTGTGCATGTGTTTTCCAACATCCCATCAGTCAGAGACCGTTGAAGCAATTTTAGCTTAGTTTTTTCCCTCACCCCAAAGAGTCGCTCCAAGCCTGAGTCAGACGATGGAACACTTCAAGGAAAAATTTCTTTCCAAAGAAGTCAAGTGCAATTAATGAGGAGGGAGCCGGGGGAGAACGAATTCCAGAGCATTCTCTGTAATGTCAATTACGTCGCTGCCTGATAAACACATGGACGTGTGATCCACGGGCTGTTCCCCTCCTCAGAGGGTTCTTACAATAAGTGACCGTTTCTTTCCATTACAGATCTGGAGGATTTAATTTTCCCAACTGAAACTATAAACAAGATGGACTTTTATACGTGTCACACACACACACACACACACACACACACACACACACACACACACACACGTAGCTGATGGAGAAAGTTTATTAAAAACAAATGAAACTCAGGTCTGTAAAGCCAGCAAACAGGGAAGCTGAGGCGGGAGAGTTGTGAGTTCAAGGCCAGCCTGGGCAGTTTGAGGAGATGCTAGCTCAACAGGCTTTTTAAAGAGAAGCTGGGTTGTAGCTCAAGGTTAGAGTGCTTGTCTGGCGTGAAAGAGATGCTACACTCAATCTCCAGTATCGTAAAGCGTGAGGCAACACATAAAATGTGCTTTTGCTCAGGCGCAGGCGTCTGCTCTGTGCTGGAAGAAACATGGGTTAGAGCGCTATAGCAAACAGCATAGATGTGTTTCTCAGCAGTGAGGCAGTGGTCAGCTCTGGGAAGACTTGTGTCTTTGCTTTTGTTTCAAGTTAGAAATAATCCATATGACCTTGTCTATGGACATGGGCCTGACATTCGTGTGAGGTTCCCTTAGCTCCCTCCTGGATTAGGGCCGGGCTCCTTCCAACTACACCCGTTTTCTTATCTACTCCTGACCAAGGACCTCCTCTGTCTCCTGACCCCTCAGCCCTCTCCACTCTACTTGGCCATCTTAACATGCTTTTATCTCAGACCCCAAACCACCTCTTCACTCAAATCTCCCTCCTAAGCCTCCAATATCACTTGACCTACAGTCAAAACTGCTTGCTGTGGGGAGATCGTCTGCCCTTCTGGCTACATCTGTTGCCCACTCTCACACTGCACACAGTTTCTCTCATTGCTCTGAGTTGACCAGTGACATCCCCATAGCTAAGGTCGGTAGGACATTTCCCTGGCCTTCCCTTATGGGATTTCCATGCTGTACTTGGCAATGACCATCCACCTACCCATCATCCACTCACCCATCCATCCACCCACCCATCCATCCACACATCCATCCATCCATCTGTCCATCCATCCACCTACCCATCATCCACCCATCCACCCATCCATCCATCCATCCATCCATCCGTCCATCCACACAGCCACCCATCCACCTACCCATCATCCACCCATCCACCCATCCACCCATCCATCCATCCATCCATCCACCTACCCATCATCTACCCATCCATCCACCCATCCATCCATCCATCCACCCACCCACCCACCCACCCATCCATCCATCCATCCATCCACCCACCCATCCATCCACACACCCATCCATCCATCCATCCATCCATCCATCCATCCATCTACCCACCCATCCATCCACACATCCATCCATCCATCTACCCACCCACCCACCTCACCCATCTATCCACCATCCATCCATCCATCCATCCACCATCCATCCATCCATCCGTCCATCCACACAGCCACCCATCCATCCATCTACCCACCCACCCACTTCACCCATCTATCCACCATCCATCCATCCATCCATCCATCCATCCATCCATCCATCCATCCATCCAATCTACCACTCCATCCATCTACCTACTCATCCATTTACCCACCATCCCATCTATCCACCCATCATCTGTCCATCTATCCATCCATCTGCCCATCTATCCATCTACCCATCCACCTACCACCCCATCCACCCACCCCATCATCCATCCACCCACCCATCTATCTATCCATCCAATTCATCTACCTACCATGCCATCTATCTACCTACCCATCCGTGCCCATCTAGCCACCCATCCACAGACCCTCACCCCTACCCATCTATAACCTCAGCCCCTAGTTATTTTCAGTGTCAGTTGTAGGATGGTCTTGTGGCTTCTGTGTGGCTGTTCTGCCACAGTCCACACACATCGCCACTCATCTCAGCCTATCAGCTTCACTTCTGTTCTCTTTAACCAGAGATCTTTCCCGGGACTCCCTTTCATCCTCTGACTCCTCTTTTGAAAGCTCCCATCTCTCCCTTGATCCCTAAGGCTCCTCAAGTTCTCTATAGCAGCAGCCTCATCCCTTACGGGCAGAAGTCCATAGCTTCTCTCGGATGGGGGCCTCTGATTCCCAGTCATCACTTTCCACAGCCCACTCTGTGCTCAGTCACAGGCTCTAGCTTCCTGTGGCTCAGCTTGGACCCCTCCTGTTTTTTTGCTTAGCTTGAAATCTCCTCACTTTGGTCAAATGTCTTAATTTCTCAGTGACTTCTCACCACCTTCAGGTAAGAGGTCCAGAGCTCCTCACAGAAGGTCGGTGTTCCCCCAGCTCCTCCTGTCTCCTAGCTCCACCCACCTGCCCTCCTGGCCACGCAGTAGCCCCTTGATTTGGCAACAGCAGCCACAGATAGCAGTACACTGTGTGTAGGTGCAACAGAGGCGACCCTGTGAGTTCCCTTACTGACCCGCGTGAGACCCACGAGGTCAGTTCTCACAGGATGCCAATGCCACAGGCAGGCAGTAGAAGCCAAGGTACACACTCCACATTCTTCACACGGATGACATCCTATGCCCTCCACCAACTGTGGTCCCTTTGTAACTTCTGGCTTCACTCTGTAACCCGAGCGCACTATCCTAGTCCTGTGCTCAGCCATGGCTCCCTAACCTCGGGCCAGCTCAGAGCTCTTGCTGGGACCTTGTTTTCCTTGTCCTCATCTCTAGCTGCCTGAGTTCCTAACACAATTCGATTAAGTAAAATCCTCCGTTCTGTGTACTATCACGAAGCCTATCCTCCTTAACTGCAGAGGGATTATGTCTTCAAAATACTCATCGGGTAGTGTCCCCTCAGCTTGCCACCGTTCAATGGCATCTCCTTGTTCTTAGGACCAAATTTAAAGGATTAGCTCGGAACCGATTTTGGTGATTACCCTGACCTCCACCCTCCCTTTCGCCGCAGTTCGTGATAGCTCTCCCTCCTTGCCTCTTTCCTTCCCTCACAAACATTGCCCACAAGTGGCAGAAACGGCTGTGCTGACCACGGCAGGCAGAAAGGAGACAGGGAGTAGCAGACAAAGAGCAGGCTATCTGCAGACGCACCAGCAGGGCAACCCTCCAGCATGCTCTGGAGCCGCTCAGACACGTGACTGCGCTAATGAGTCACACAACCTTCACAGCAAGGGCGGTGGTGATGGAGGGGCAGAAGGGTGGGAAGGCGATATTGAGCAAGGCTGCTCACTCTCCGGAGCGTCTCCCCAGTGCCCCCCTGCTGGATGCTTCACATGCTCAGGACCGGCCTCGGAAGC
>NC_000067.6:182978521-182982933 GCF_000001635.26 Mus musculus | reverse complement strand
CAGCATTGCAAAGAGCAGGCATGGTGTCAAATGCCTGCAATCCTGGCGTCTGGCAGATGCAGGCAGGAAGATGAGAAGTTCAGGGTCATTCGCAGCTAGTCTGGGCTCTCTCTTTTTAAAGCTCTCTCTTTTTCAAGGTGACTGGATTTGTTGTTGCAAGTATCCCTTAGGTTTCTATATGGAACGGTAGTTAGAATACACGGGTAGTATTCCAAGTGTCCACACAAACTCCGGTGCAAGTGATATCTTGGCAAGCTTTACGGGAATCAAGACCTTCAGTGTGTGGCTTCCCCGGCCCTGCTTCCCGTGTCTTAGAACAGGTCAGATGTTAGACCCCACATTCTCGTCATCAAGATGTTGGATGCCTGGAGGTCACAGCCTAGTCGTCCTCAATGGGATCCTGATAGGTCAGTGAGAAAGGGCGACAGGCCAGAGTGGCAGGGGGAATCTTGAGACCTCTGAGATCTGAGGAGAATGGCGCTTTCCTAGGATGGAGCCCTAACACGCTGAGAGCGAGGAAGGATCCAAGGACTCACAGCCCAGCAAGGAGACTTTCCCCAGAAAGAGCCCACCAGGAGCTGAGGATTGTATCATCCACCGGAAGCGGCTCGGGCTTCTGGGCCTCAGTCTCATCCTCTCTGGAATGGGGTGCTGTCCACCATCCCTGATCTAGTCATGTGACTTTAGTGAGATTATGTATGTGAGCTTCCTAGCATAGAGCCTGGCAGAGAGGAGCCTAATAAAGGCTGGTTCCTTCCCTCCATAGTGGCTTTGGCAAGATGCTGTCATGGGCTAGGGTGGAGGGCTACGGTCCTCCATCACTGCTAGCCCCAGAAAAGTTTCTGAGAGCTTCCTCCTGTTCAGAACGAGGATAACAAGAGAGGCCAAAGGCTCTCAGTGCGGAGGCTTGTCTATTTTACTGTAGTTCTAAGAATAGCTTAGTGGCTTTATTGTCAGATTTCCAGGGGTATTACAGAGATTCATCTCAGGGACTAAGCATATATGTCCTGACCAGGGAAGCACGAGGCAGACTCAGGAGCCCAGAGAGCCAGGTGGCCAACTTACAGAGCGTAGTTTTGTCTCTCTGCAGCATGTGTCGACGTGTATTCAGTGTGTGTGTGTGTGTGTGTGTGCGCACACACTCATGCACGTGGAGTGCATATGTGATGTATGTGCATGTGTAACCATCCATGTACCACAGCAGGCATGTGGAGGTCAGAGGACAACTTGTGGGAATTCTTTGCCTCCACCATGTGGGCCCTGGGGATGGAACTCGGGTCTTCAGGCTTGGGCACAAGTGGTCTTGCAGCTGAGCCATCTCGCTAACTTAGGTAAAAACAATGAGCAACAACCCAAACCATGAAGCTCACAGACGATAAAAGAATCCGAACAATCACACCCAGGGCCTTCCCAGTCAGAAGGATCACACACACCCAGGGCCTCCCCACTCCAAATTCCTCGATATTTCTGGGAATGTCTCTAGGGAACGGCCTGCGAGCACCTCAAGACTTGCTTCATCATTTCAACTTGAGCAAGGCCAGAGGGGTGCCTTAGCCAGTCAAGACCCAGACCTGCATCTGAGCCTCAGCATGGTCTCTTGGTTGGATGTCTTACTTCCAAGTGCAAGTGGGGAGTTCTAGTTCCCTCTCCCAAAAGCTTCTCTTTGTGAGGGCCACACCGATGGTAACTCACTTGTGCAAATCCTGAGGGGTCACACCAATGGTAACTCACTTGTGCAAATCCCGCCCAGGCTTGGCATGACTTGCAGGCTTGGAAGATGCTGGCCATAAAGCACAGCTGCAGCTGGGTACAGTGCCAGGAGTCGGGCATTAACAGCCCAGGTCATTGGAAAAGCCATACAGGCAGCCTTGAGTGTTAGGCCCCGAGGACTCCTTGAGCAGCAAACCCAGGTCACCTCAGCAGGAAAAAAGGCCAGAGCTCCTCTCTGCCAATGCACCTGCTTCCTGCAGTGAGGTGGAGCCTCAGCGAGACATGATGTCACTGGCTTTTATCACATCTCACCGAGGTGGCCTTCCTGGGGAGGAGATGGGAAAATAGAGCCCTGCAGACTGAACTGGGTAAAGAAGCATGATTTCCAGCCAGTTGGGCCAGAGCCCCTTGGTTAGGGAATAAAGCTACTTTGTCTGACTTGCCCGGACCATACTCCTTGATAGGACCGCAACAGCCTTAGCGAGTTCTTTCCATGGAATTTTCTGTAAAATAAAACTGCTGAATTTCTGTAAGGCTGTATCTAAATGAGAGCTCTTGTGGCCGATGAGAAATAAAATACTTAATTGCTAAGGAAAACAAATTAAAATTCCTTTAATCTCAAGGAAAACAAAGATATATATAAAATACACACACATATAAAATCTTAAAGATCATTTATTATTGTTGTGTATGTGTGAAATTAGATGGTATACTGTGTAGGTTTGTGCCGGGTTTATGTAGAGGTCAGAGGACAGCTTTATGAAGGCAGTTGTCTCCTTTCACCCGTGGGTAGGTTTCCAGGGATCAAACTTATGTCTGCAGGATTCACAGCAGGTTCCTTTATCTGCTGAGCCACGGGGCCAGCCATGTCTGATTTATTCACACATACTCATCAGCTGAAATAATTGTCCTACCTTGCTCATTTAATTTAAAATTTTCAAGCCAGTGTGGTGGCACATGCTTATAATTCCAACTGAGGCTACAAGATAAGGCTCTGTCTTGCAAGAAAAAACACATAAGTAAATAAAAATAAATTCTGGGTGATAATTGTTATATTCTCTGTCTTCTACACAGACAGACATATCAATCTTGATTTTATTTTGCCTATTTAAAGACTTACTAAGAAAATACATCTACTGTGTTAAACCAGAGATAATATCAAAGGAGCCAATGAGATAGCTCAGAGGTAGCTCAGTGGATAAAGGAGTTTGCTACCAGACCTGAGGACCCAAGTTCAAGTCCCATAGTGCACATGGTGGAAGGAAAGAGGTGATTCCCACAAACTGCCTTTTGATTTCCACACATATGCCGTGGTGTGTGCAAGCCACACACACACACACACACACACACACACACACACACACACACATGCACACACGCACACACATACCCCAAACAAATAAGTTTAGAAAGAAAAAAATGTAATACCAAAGATGCATAATGAAAGCCTGTGTCCTCTTATAACCTAGTGATCTCTCAAAGTCCCCAGAGAAGTCACTGGGTGCAGTCAGCACAGGGAAACACAGTGATACCCAAGGGCCTCGCCCCAAAACTAAGGTGTTTGTGGGATGACGTATTTGCTCCATCTGTTCTACAGACATGATAAAATGTTCCTGCTATTTAAACTTCTTTGATTTCAAACTGCAGAATAAGAACTTGGAGAAAAATAAACATATCCACAAGTCCACAGAAACTGCGTTCACACAAAACGTACACACGTGGTCACTGCTGCCAGGTGCATACGCCATGGAGCATACCCAGTGTCCCAGAGTCCCCTCCACAAGCCTCAGAGGTGACTGTTGTCAACACCATCACCAGAGTGGGTGCTGTCTTTATATATAAGACTTCATACATGGTCACTATTCTCCGCTGCCACCACTGCTGTAAGATAGACACCTGTGGTTGTGGATAATTTCAATGATTGAAGTTCCTGTGTAGTTATCAGTGACCATGGTTGGTCTGTTCATTTATGGCTAATGGACCAGAAAGTTGTTTCCTGTATTGGCTACTGTAAATAAGGATGATAAAGCACCTGGTGGAATAAGCATACATTTCTGCCCTGTGTGTGGCATATGTCGATCCAGGAACTGGCAATCGGCTTTCTGAAAGATGCTAATTTACATGTTCACTACCAACCCAGGAGTTCCCACCATTCTGTGTTTTTCTCACTATTTGGTACTGCTAGTCATCTTGATTTTGGCCATTCAGGTGGGTGGGTAGTGCCACACCAATGTGATTGTAATTTACATTTCTCTAGTGGCTAAAGAGAACAAATATCCTCCCGTTTTCTTGCTGAGCAGTGAAATCCTTCTTTTGTTCTTTTTTTTTTAAGCTTGAGAACAATTTTGTTATAGTTTAACTTTAAAACCAAACCAAACCAAACCAAACCAAACCAAACCAAACCAAACCAAACCAAACAGAAACCCCAGGGCAGACAGGGTGAGCATCTCAGCAGATGCCAGGAGGAGCGGACTAGAGAAGAAAAGAGGGAGCGCAATGGTGTTACATCAGATGGAGGTCAGCCACGTGACAGACACTCACGATGCATACAGGGGGGCTTTCGTGAAAAAAACGGAAGTCCAAAGTGTCAGGAAAGCACACTTAGAACAAAGGTAGAAAGAGGGAGGCAGGGAGGGAGAAAGGCAGGCAGGCAGGCAGATCTACGAGCCGCATGCGCGAGCCGGCAATCAATGCTTCCCCAG
>NC_000067.6:182976275-182977063 GCF_000001635.26 Mus musculus | reverse complement strand
AAGAGCAGGGGAGAAGCAAGAGATCAAGAGAGAGAGGAGGGGGCAAGCAGCCCCTTTTATAGTGGGTCAGGCCTACCTGGCTGTTCCCAGGTAACTGTGGGGGTGGAGTTTAGACAGAATGCTATTGTTTGCATAAGGACCAATATCCTGCTGATTGCAGGGTAAGCTCAGACACATGGCTAAGAAGCCGTCAAAGAACCTGGTACGTGAGTGTCTGTCACGGGGAGGGTACAGAGTGGTCCTTCAGGGGCTGAGTTCCCTTCTCTGTATTCATGGTGCCTCAGCTGGCCTGGCAACACTGGCTGTGGAGTAGTCTGAATGAGAGGCTAGGGTACTGTGACACTATCCTCTGGCTAAAAGTTTCTTAATGCTTTTGCAAAGAAACATTGCTATATTAATAAACACATGGAAAGGATTATGGCTACAGACCCCAGATGTCTCTGGATATGCTGCTTCCCCTGGGCTCACTAGGGCAATTAAGGAAAAGATCAGCCACGCCGTGACATTCCCGGCCAGTGGCCATGCACAGCATATGTATGAGGTAGATATTGTTCAGCCTACAGGAGAGGACACTAAGTTCCAGCCACGGTATAGCTCACTCGACTTCCACAGCTAAGAAACCAAGGAATCAGAATTCAGTGGTTGCAACAGCTCTTGTATAGTTGTGGGGAAGAAAGAAGGGCAGGCCGGTGCTAAGTCGTGAAAGGGCATGAATGCCAGGTTGAGAGGTCCCGTGCAGAACATGGCTGTGGTCCCCAAAAGCTGGGCCTGCAGGGTCAGAACAGGAA